>NC_133760.1:42137471-42172471 GCF_036562045.2 Rhinolophus sinicus | reverse complement strand
TTTGCGTAGATCTGTTATCTTCACTGCAACCTACAAGGGACATACTGTTGTCCCCGTTATGCAGAGGAGGACAAAGCTTCAGAAAGGTTAAGTGACTTGCCCAAAGTCACACAGCTATTATGTGGCAGAGACAGAATTCAAACCTAGATCTATTTGGCCCCCATTGGAACCAGGGAGTGGGGGACCTCCGCTGCTTGTCCTTGGGGGCCCCTGTCAAGTTCATCTGTTCCCCTCAGGGCTGGTACCCACATCAAGAGGATGGATGATTCATTGTTCTCTGTCTCCATCCTTGCCCTCCTCTCAACCCCCAGCCACTTCTAGGTTGAAATGAACATCTCCATCACTGGCCTCCACGCGCATCCCGTGTCCTGCCCCCAATCCATTAGTGAGATGGAACCGTCTATATGTACGAGACAGAAATCAGCCTGCAGGTATGGAGGTGTCTGACTCTTAGAATCAAAATATCCCCAGCCCAGGGGCCTCAAGGCAACAGTCGGTTATGTCCCTTTATATCTGAAAGGAATTTGAGCTTCTACTTTCCTGTTTTCTGTTTGAATTCTACAGGGAAGGCTAGTCGATGATCAGACATTCTTTCCTCCTTCAAATAGGTGCTGAAAGGAGGCTTTCGAGCTTCTTGCTCAAGGCAGTACTGGGGAGCCCGGACTAAGGACAGTGGAGCAAGTTGTGGGTGAGTGTGAGGATTTCAAGGATGGACTTCCCGGTTTTTAAATTACTAGATCACAGTGCAGATGAAAAGCCTTAGCTGTAGCCTTTCTTCTCCATTCATATCAAAACTCAAATGTTCACCCACAATTTGCCTGGGTTAGGCTTTTAAAAATGCATTGTTGTTGGTTGTACGGCGGACAATAAATCTGGGCGTTTTTGACCTTCGTTCCACAACTTGACTTCAATATCTGCTAATTCCTTTTTATAAAACAAATTGCATCAATCACATTCGCATTTAACCAACTGCGGCTTCAATTGTTTTTGCTCTCTTTCATAAGTTCCTTTTCCAGATTAAATGCTGTTGCACCGAACGAACTGCTCTCGGCTGAAGTGGGAAAGCATGATTTGATTAGTATAGATTCTGGAATCGGGTAAGTACTGTATCAGTGTCCTCTCTAGAAAAGAGGTGACGTGTCATGGGATATTAAGAATGGCCATTTAATGTAAAAACTCAGATAATACATGAGTTAGATGGAGAAAATGAGAGAAAGCTTTTAAGCGTTCTCCCAAGACGGATCACAGAATAATATTATTGTACATGGAAGGGGAGGTGATCGACGTCGTCAGGAGGCCATTACAGACGTGGGGTTTAAAATCATTATGGCAAAAAGCATTTCAGGGCTGCAGCGAGCGAGTGGCAACACATAATGAATTATCAATAGAAAAACTGGTGATTTAGTTATATTACAATATGAACAGAAAACTTCCTGTTACATAATTTTCATCTGCCACTCTGATAAATGGCTTGAGGAGGGAGTCCCATTTCCGTTGTGAGAAGTTGGGGGGGGGGGGGGACATGGGAGTCACCAGAGAAATTCACCATTCTATGATCCAAGGATACAACAAACACCCCTTACCCCAAGTTCCATGATTCACCTGGAAGACACCTATTTCTGAGTGTCATACACGAAACTAGAGGTGCTACCTGAATCATCTCTAATTCCAGGAAAGCTGTATTTATAATAACAGTGGCCAGCCCCCAGCTATTGCTTGCTAATTTGATGTTCTGAAATATCACATTAAAGTAGTCTTTATTTTGACTACTGAGGTTTTTGGCGCCTCCTTAAACTTCACTCCCAAGGTGAGTGTCTCAGTCACCTCAGCCTGGTTCAGGTCCTGCAAAAGAGGCAACATTAGCCCCAGTTAACAGCCGAGGAAGCTGAGGTTGAGAGAGATTTCCTAACTCAGGTTCATTGTATCTGGTGGAGTGGAGATGCACAACCAGCCTGTCTGATTCACACTCCCAGCAACTTTCTATTTTACCACACTGTGTGTGTGCGTGCGTGTGTGTGTGTGTGTGTGTGTGTGTGTGTGTGTGTAAATCTTTCCGACCCAGGGTTACTACCCCAATTATAGAACTCTTCATAGAGTTCCAAAATGCCGTTTGCCTCATTGCCTAATCCTGGGACAAGGGAGCTATCTGACTATTTCAAAAGCTCTTTGATATTTACCAAGAGGAAATGTTCTATCTTGCCCTCTAAGAACAGAGGTACCCATTTCTATTGGCACCGTGAAAAGCCCACTTTAAAAGGCACTCTTCACCCATTTAAAATACTGTTCTCATGAAGGTTCCTGAAGGGTCCAAAACTTGGCAGCGATGTCAGCCCAGGCATCAGTACTGGTTGACTATGGACAAAAGGGATATGCTTTTCACTGCAGACCCTGTTGTGCATTCTTTTTACAATTGAGAGATAATTGACATATAACATTGTTAGTTTCAGGTATACAACACAATGACTTAATGTATGCTTATGTTGCAAAATGATCACGACAGTAAGTCTACTGAACAGCCATCACCTCACAGAGCTCCAATGTTGTTTCTTGTGCTGAGCACTTCTAAGACTTACTCTCTTAGCAACTTTCAAATATACAATAAATACTGTTACCTATAGTCACCATGCTGTGTGCTACATCCCCAAGACTTACTGATTTTGTAACTGGAAGTTTGGACCTTTTGACCCCGCTCACCCATTTTGCGCACCCCCATTGCACGGCTATACTGCAGTTTACTTAGCCATTCATCAGTTGATGGACATTTGGGTTTTCCCCTCCTTTTGGCTCTTATGAATCACGCTGCTGTGAACACACAGGTACAGTTTTTGTGTGGAACCGCTAGCTCCTACAGTAACTGAATGTTGGGCATTGTGAGGGACCGCCAGACTGTTTCCCAAAGCTACATCATGTCACAGGCCAAACCCCAGTCACTCCACGGGCTTGCCAACACTTGCTACTGTCTTTTTAACACAGACATGTGTCTAAAAATTATATAAATAATACAGGAATACATTCTTATTGGGAAAACGTCAGTGCAGGGCGTAATTCCACAGAGCTGAATAGGAAAATGCCCTTTCCAGCATCCTTTCCCTCTTGCGTCCCTCCATCCACCGGCCCCAGAGGCAAACACAATCTTGTGCATAGCCTCCCAGGAACTTTCTGCGTTGTTCTTCAGATTCATGTACAGATCACTATAGCTGTCCTGTGTCCCCATAAGTGTGATCATACTGCACATGCTGCTCTTCGATTTCCCTTTGCATTTTACGCTGGATCTTGGAGACTGTTTAATATAATAATAAGTTTTAGATGACCTAAGTTTTTTATAAAGGTCCCTTTACTTCTCTTCCAGGACACGGAGCCTCGATTTGTTCGACAGAGTTTGCCTGGCTAAATTGTACCCCAGCAGGTTGCCAAGAAGCCTCCATTCCTGTGTGTGCATCTCTTCCTACCATGTTCTTAAAGCTTAGTGACGACTGTAGAGTCACACTTAGGGGCACAAATCATGCGTCTGCCATTTACAAGGGGCCCTGAGTGGCTGTGTCTCAGTTTCCTCATTTGTAAAGTGGTGATGAAAAGAATGGTTACCTCCTAGGGTTGTTGCTAGGATTCAATAAGATAATAAAAGGAAAGCGTTGGGCCGTGTCTGGCACCCAGTAATGGCTCCACGCTGTTAGCCGTACATACAGTCTAGAAACAGGCCGGCGGCAGAGAAGCCCATGTCTTTAGTATAATTCCCTCTGCTGTTACGCCGTCTGGCCACTAAATCAGTTCCATGTGTGTTCATCAGGGGCTCCCAGCCCAGGGAATTAAGCGCTCAGCCTTGGGGAGTTGGGGAGGGCCACACCCCCTAAGCCTTACTCTTTTAATTGAAATAAAATTGCAAAATGAATGGCAATCACTATAGCAGATCATCATCCATCGTACCCAAGCTGGGCCATCATGAAGGATATTGATAGAGCCACAAAAATGAGCCCAGGTCCAGAGGCCAAACTCCTGAAGGAAGCTGGGCTGGGGAGAGAGTGCAAGTCACCATCACAATGGGAAACATCGCTGCTTGCAGTGGGAGTCCCGCATGTTCTGGTGCACTGCTTCCATCATTGCTCCAGAACGAAGGAAAAGGCTGATCTGTGAGCCTTCACTATTAAAACAGTGGCCATTTGGTTCTCTGTTGACACGTCTCATCTCTGGGATTGAACAAGAACCCCCTCACTGTATTTTGGGCAGATTGGTATAGGAATGATGATTGTCAGGCCTTATAAAAGCAACCAATAAATATTTGTTGAATTGTGTACAATCAACTGGACTTTTATTTCCTCTTTAATTCCCAAAGCTCAGTGCTAGGCCCTTTGTAAACATTCTATGGATATGCTAAAGAGTCTGAAACATTTAATGTGCAATTTGTTTGAAACTGGACACGTCAACTTGGGAAGTTATGGATTTGCTGATAATTAATGGGCAAGAATTGGTGGACAAATATCAGCCCTGACGACAGGGCTTGGTTGGAGAAGAGAAGACGCTACATTCAGCTCTGAAGGACTGGTCTGAATGTCAGGTCCTGCGCTTCTCTGAGAGAAGAAGGTTCTAGCAATCACTGTACTGGCTTCTCCTGGCTCCTACTCTTCTCAGGGAAGTTTCTGCTTAGCTTGCCCATTTAAATCTTTCTGGGATCCCATAAGGAGCTGTAAGTTCACATGATTTCTGTACCTTTTCGTCCCTATTTCAAAATGGAATTCAATTCTGTTTGTTATTGCCTGAATTAAAATTTGCTCTAATTCACTTCATTGGTTATCGTGCATTAAAAATAAAAACCACTTTCCTGCTGCTTGAAAAAAAGACCAAGAGGAGAGAAGAAACTTAATGGCAAGATCAAGTTCCAACTGTTATATTTATTCATTTGCTGTAAGATAATCAGACTATCAATTTCACAGAATAGTGACTGCACATGTCTAAAGGTGAGGGAAGAAAGAGAGCTGAATCATATATATCCCATCCTACCTCTTAGGCAGCCAATAGAAAGAGAAAGCAATCCTCTGTCAATCAGGATAGGCCCGGCTATGCTGCAGTAACAACCAACCACAAAATCTCAGCAGAAGTTAATTTCATACTAATACTACACATCGCACTCATGTCAGCAGGGGCCTCTGCTCATTGTAATCACCCCAAACCCAATCACTATGATTATCACAGTAGTGGGAAGGGAACATGGGAAGCAAGAATTGTACTGGCTCTTAAAGTTTTTGCCCAGAAGTCACTGTTGCTCACATTTTACCAGCCAAGGCAACTCATATGGTTGTGCTTACTTCAAAGGAGGCAAGGAAATGTAGTTCTTCCTTGTATCAGGAAGAAAGACAGCCAGAAATATTTGCTGAAGAGCAGAAATAACAATGACAGACCCCGAGTCTACAGGGCTCAACATAAAAGAATCCGTGGTAGCTCCACGCAAAGTGAAGCCCGTGTCCAGGAGAAGGAAGGATGGGTGTGGGACACTGTCTCCTGAGCTTAACTCCAGGCAACTTCTTTCCTGTGCCAACCCCCACTTCTGCTCCTTCCTTCTTCTCCCAGATCTTTATTCTCTCATCCCTCCTGTTCCTGACTGTGCATACACTTCTCGGCTTGGTGATCTATGCAGCCACGCGTTGGAATGGGAAGAGAGAGGGACCTGACCGACACCAACCTGAAGTAGCTCCTACTTTAGAATGAACAGTTGGAACACTGCAAGGCTTTGCATAGCCTCTGACCTCCTGATGGTTAAAACCAGGCTCCAAAATATATATCTGCCAAAGGACTGGTTTTGAGGCTGTCAAAGGACTCCTCCACCTCAAAATGAAATAGACAAACAACTCAATATTTTTTTAAGGAGGAAAGATTTGAACTGATATTTTACAAAGGAAATGGGAATTTATGGATGCCCATAAACACATGGAAAAGTACTCAACATCATTAGTTGTCAGGAAAATGCAAACTAAAACCACATTGAGCTCACACTACGCACACACCAGGTTGGTTAAAACTAACAAGTCCGACAACACTAAATGTTGACAAGGATGTGGAACAGCTGAAACGTTTATAGATTGTTGGTGGGACAATCACTTTTGGGAAAGGGAAGTGTTTTTTTTTTTAATATAACCAAACATACAGCAATCCTGTGGCCCAACATTCCAGTCCTAGGTATTTACCCAAGAGAAATATAAGCATCTGTCCATTGAAAGACTTCGCAAGAAGACAAGAAGCCATTTGTCTGTTACAAACCATCATCGCCAATTAATTCATAATAGTCCCAAATCTGGAAACAACTTAGGTGTTCAGAAATAGAATGGATAAACAAACTGAGGTGTAATCATATAATAGAATTCAGCAGTAAAGGAAACAAACTATTGATACATGAAATAATATGGCTGTAGCTCAAAAACATTATGCTGAGTGAAAAGCCTTACACTAACATCATACACAAATATATGATTTTATGTTTTAAAGGTTCTAGAACAGGCTAAATTAATTCAGGGTGGAAAAGAAATGGGAGGAGCTACTTGCTTCTGTGGTGTAGAGGCAGGAATTGACAGGAAGAGACATGAGGGAACTTTAATGGGAGATGGTAACGAGCTCTGTCTTGACAGGGGAGAACATCACAAAGGTATATGCATTTGTCAAAACTCATGGTCTGGCGTGCTTGAAATTCATGCATTTCATGGATGTAAATTTTTTCTTTAAAACGGTTGTAAACTAATATTAAACCCTAGAGAATGACATGCAGGCTGATAGGTTTAGGGCTGAAGTGTACTAAAGTCTACAACTTACTTTGAAACGCACACACATAAAAATAAATAAAATAGATTGATGGGTAAAGGATGGATATGCGATAAAGCAAGTTGAGCAAAATATTGACGGTAGAGTCTAGGTGGCGGGTATATAGCTATTTGCATTCCTCAAGGCCTTCGATATGGATGGAAGATCCCACGGGTTCTGGAGCCCAGTCCTGCTGGGTTCAAGGCCAACCTCCTTAGTTACTTGCTGGGTGACCTTCGACAAGTTTCTCCACTCAGCTGGTCCTTGGATTTTTTTATAGTAACCATCTCTTGGGGTGGTGCTGAGCATGAAAATAGACCAAGCTTATGAAAACCTTCACCCCACATGTTGTTATTTTAATTATTACTCATTTGTTCGTTCTTTGTCTGGTTTTTTGGAGGGTGAATCACTTAAGAACAGCTCTGTCCTTGTGTTCCAAAGCCCCAAACCCGTAAGCCTCTGCTCACCTCACATGGTACTCAGCACACAGCAGATGCTCAGGAGTGTGGGCAGAACAGAAGCTACGGGGTTGCCCAGTCAGAACCTCATGACGAGCAACCCCCTGATACCTCTCGCCACCCACCAGAGAGCGGCTCGCAGGACAATCTGGGCAAAAGCGGAGCAAGGACTGGCTCCCTCCAGAGGCATTTCCCAGGTGTGAGGGCAGCAGACCCTCCAGGAACGGGGACGCTCAAGGCTCCACGCTTCTGTTCCTTCCCCTTTGGGGAGGCTAGCTGCCCATCTTTAGGTTTCTGAGTAAAGCCGCGCTTCTCACCAGGGGCACTCTGCTGCCCCGAACCCTCACCCCTCACCCACCTGGGGACGCCTGGCAACATCTGAAGACATGTTTGGTTGTCATAACTGAGGGAGGGAGGGAGGGCGCTACTGGCATCTGGTGGGTGGAGGCCAGGTACGCTGCTAAGCATCCTACACGGCACAGAATTCCTCCCACCCCCCAAAAAACAACACGATCCTACCCATAATGGCAATAGTGCCAAGGCTGCAAAACCCGGGAGGAGATTGAGAAGAGCTGGGCAGAGTGGCCTGGTCAACACTGCTCACTTGACGGTTTCCTGAGCTCTGTGTGGCGGACCCTGAGCTCACTTGGGAGGGGAGAAGCACGGCCCGTCAGTCAGTGGCGGCCATGAGCACGGGCCGGGGCGACCACGAGGTTATTTCCCTCCCTCTCTCCCTCCCTTCCTCCCTCTTTGCATCCTCAAAACACAATGCTCCTTTAGATGTCCGTGGGGCCAAGCTACAGAACTCCATTCCTCTTCCACTTTTTTTCAAAGCTGAAATGAGGACGCCCAAGAATGTCTCATTGATTTATTTAATATGCCCATTACCCTGAGGCCGGGGGAGAGAGGGGCCAGGGTTAGCCGAGGACAGTGCACATGGCTATAAAAACAACAGCTACATTAAATGCCATCTAATGGCTAAAATCTGTCCCAGACTCACATTAGAGGAAGCATGTCATAACCCTTCTGTCACAACATCCAATTTAAAAGGGGCCTCCAGAAATGGAGAGTATGACCCAGGCCATCTGGCCACAGAGCAGCTTCCTGTGAGCTGTGCTTAGAAGGCCATGAAAAGGCCTCTCTGGTCCAAATCACTGCCCCCTAACCAACTTACAGTGCCTGCAATGCCACCATTAGATCCATTCTTTTGGGTTAAGCACAGTTCTCTCCACTCAGTCCTCTTTTAAAGTATAAACATCCCAGGCCATTCATCAACACATTCCTGAGCATGTGCTAAGTGGTGAAATGCAGTGCTTTTAGGGCCACACAGACCCTCAGTTTGAGCCTGAGCTGTGTCATACAGTAGCTGTGTGATCTTGGATTAGTGACTGAACCTCTCTGAACCTCAGTTTCCTCATCTGTAAAATGGGGATGGTAACAATCCCTACTCTCAGGGTTGCCGCGAAGGTTAAATGTATATGAACACAGTTAATAAAGCGCTAAGTACAGGGCCAAACTCAGGAAGCTCTCAAGTGGAATTATTAGCATGCAGTAGTGACAATAATAGTCCATGGTGGTGGATACAGTCTGGTAGGGAGGCCGAGATTCACTTGCAAATAACTGTAATGCAAAGTGGAAAGTTGTCAGTGATCTGAGAGATGTATAAGCAGTGGGGAGAGAAACTATCGAGGGGCATGAAGCCAAAAAGACTTGCCTGAGGAAATTACATTTGAGCTGGGCCTTGAGGATACATGTGTGGTTTGGACGAGTGGGAGTGGGAGTACAAGACGAAAGAGGTGCCAGGGGCAGGGTGCCTTGTGAGCAGAGCGCAGGGCTGCCACATTCAGTGTGCAGGGTGTTCACGGCACAAGGACGCCCATGGAGGGGAGACAGGGGGCTGGACAGCCGCCGCACAGCCTCACAGGCCCACAGCCCACGGGGCACTTTTCGCTACTCTGCATATTGGGACCCTTGGAGCCGTTAGTCCACATCCTGGCCCGAGGCAGGAGGCACTGAGACAACAGCAGGAAAGCTGCTATGGATGGGTAGAACACAGAATGGACCTGGAAAGGTCAGCTGAAGGTCATTTTGGGAGGGCCTGGGGTGACGGGCTCACATTAAATCACCAGGACCCCAGGCAGTGGCATGCGGGAATATGGCTGCCATGTTCTCTCCTGGATTCCCAGGGCCCAGCCCAGGGTCCAACATTTGCAAGGTGCTTCAGAAATATCTGTGAATGAGGGAGAGAGGAGGAAGATGGCAAGAGCCTGTGACAAGGAACCCCACTAGCAGATTCGGCCTGCAGCCCTCGTGTGGGCCTGGGGTGCTGTGCACAGCTGTGGGGGCCGGGCACATACACGTGCATGTATAAGCACAGCCACGACCACACACCCATTCACAGGTATATACACACCCATCCACATTGTCACACACACAACAGCAGGAACAGATATGCAGACATTCACATTACTGTGATCGTATTTTCAGATATAGTTCAATTTCCCGCATCTCCATACATACAGACATGTACTCACATACATTCGTGGGACACACGCATTCATACACAGAGGTACACACATCTCAACATGTACACACAGCCTTCATGTTACACATACAGGGTCACGTTCCCAACTATATAATACATTCCAATGAAGACACTCCCATTCATTGATACATTCAAATTTCCCGACCTACATACACACAGATACACATGTTCACAGATACACGTACACTGTCCCACATTCATACACAAGACTCACATCCACAGATGTCCACACATGTCCCCCCACGTTGACATACACACATATTCACACATGTATATACATTTGTACACAGACACACACACACTGACATACACATTCCTCCACACCCACACGTTCAGTTCCACGTACATGTACACACACATACACACACGCACGCACGCACGTACCTGCTATGTCCTGAGCTACTGAACAAATTTAAATCCCTTGGCACTTCCCAGCCTTGTTGGGGGCACCTCTGAGCTTTCTCCAGTTGCATCTCATGAAGCGTATCCCACGCGTCCCATGGCCGACACACCCGCCACATCCTGCTGCCCTGCCCTAGACAATGCTGCCATCCGCCAGGGCCCCTGGAGAAGCCCAAGACGTCCTGGGGGTGGAGCTGCCGTAATGGGTTGCCTTCACCCCTCGACAAGCTTTTGCTCCATGGCATTTGATCAAAATGCACCCTCCTGCAATATTTTTCTGCTGCGTGCGCTGACACCCCCATGCCTGCCTCTGAGATGGGAGCCTGGGACACCCACACCGCTCTCCACTCACCTCAGGACTGCACACTCCAGACAAGGAAGCACCTTTTTGCACTCAATTATAACAAGCTGCCTAACCATAAATTAAGTTACGGTGCCTGCGTTCACCAGACGAGCTGGCAAAGCACTCTTGGCCCTTGTCATAAATTAACTCCTTGAACAAATTTTAAATGAATTATAAAAGTTGAAAATTAAATCTGGCTAAATTAGGGGCTTCCTGTTATTTTAATGAAGCAGGAGCCACCAGTGGCTTAGAGCAGAGCTGTGACAACTTCCAGCGCAAACTTCAGCTGCAGACTTCTGCCAGCTGCTGAGTTAGAGTAAATGTCCTCGGCCCTCACCCTGACAATGGATGCTTTCTCGAAGTGTGATGGGCATATGCATTTTTACCTATTTGTTTTAAACTCTTTACTGTGGAAAAAATTGCTACATAGAAGTAGAGAGAAGGGTGAGATGAACCCCTACACACGTCACTCAGCTTCAACAAGAAACATTTTTAGAAATTTACCAAGATGCCCTATACATGATACCCTTGAGTGTCGTTCTGTGGGTGGTTACCCCATCTCTGAATTTATTGTTTCGGGGGAAGGAAGAGATAAACAAAGAGATAACTGATCAACACTGTGCCTCAAATTAGAGTCTTTTGAGTGCACAGAGAGACACTGTCCATCGTTGGGGGGGAGGGGGACTTTGAAAACCCCCTCTATATGTCAAGAGTTGGCATTTGAGGTATGAATATAGAGCCTCCTATACACCGAGCCACAGAGAATGGGGACCATGATGGCAAAAAGCCTCCCCCTTGAAGCGTGAAAGTACCTTCAGTTTCTTGGGGCTGAGCCAGCACAGTCGTGGCCAACCTGGAATAGCAAGGGCGTTCCAGGGTCGGGAGGCTCGTGGCAGAGCTCCTGCTTGCCCACAGTCAGCACCAGGGATGTTGGGGACCCAACATTTCCCACATGTCGTCATGAAGGGACAGAAAAGTCATGGCAACAGTGCACCAGGGGAGGCTGGGGGTTAGGATGAGGCAGCCCCAGGGTGTGAACTTAATAACCAGTGGCCAAGGCCAAAGTGCCCAGCCGTGGGCTCAAGCCTAATGTCCGTCGGACCAGAGGGAGTGGGCCACCCAACCAGATGCTAACACAAGATACTAGGTCACCCTACAGTGGGCTGCAGGACCCCCTAGTGAGGCCCCAGGAATAACCCAAGGTCACTAGCCCCTTCTCTTGGCTGCCAGGCTACGTAAGCTTCCTCTGGAACCCGGTGCCATGACAGAAATGAGAAGGGAGGCTGTTGTGAGGAAACAGCTCAGTCAGGAACTTGGCATTTCATATTTATCCAAAAGAGACTGTCTTAAACCAGAAGACACTACAATGAGTGAGAACAGGAGCTGCAGGGCAAGATGAGTCAGTTATAGGAAGTATATCACGTGACAGTTTTTCGTCTGTCCGAGCGTTGGAGTGCAGACTTAGGCTGCATACCATCCCAGAAGAGCAGAGGACGGGTGCAGATTGCTGAGCTCAGACAAAGCTCAGGTGCCTGTTTCCTAGTCTCCCCTGGACCCGAAGTGACAATGGTGGTATTCTGTGCCAAGGAGGTTAGACGGTTACTGTTCCTACTCTTCTAGGGGTGCAGGAACCCTATGAGATGGGGGCCGCTGTTCTTAAAACATCAGAATTAAAGCCCAAGGGGTTTTCCTCCTTTTATGGGGTACCTAAAGCCACTGGGATTTCGGAAAGGACTCTGTCCTGCTTGCTCTATTCCTCCCCTCGCTGCCCTGTGTTAGGAATGTTGAAGAGAAGAAAAAGAATGTCTGGGTGATGAGCAAGAGACATTTCTCCAAGCAAGCAAGCAAGAGGCTGTTTTCAATTCACCTACTTTTAATGTAAATAGATTTGAATCCGAGGCAGGGAAGGACAAACAGTGAACCCCAAGTCCGGAACACCCCAATTTTAAAGGAGACGATATTAGTATCAGTTGTCTCTCTCTTTCTCATTTCAATGAGCTCATCACCATTCAGAGGTGAGCAACCAAGTACCCCAGGCCACCAATCCGAGGTGCCACAGGAGACAGCCTCCAGGGAACTGTAAGACCAAACGAGGGTTGTCTCAGGAGAGCAGCAGCTCTAATTAACCAGAGCTGCCTTGTGGAGGTGCCAGCGCTGACTGGCCACTCAGCCCAAGAGACAGAGAGTGGCAGGAGGGTTATTTAGATTTCTGCAAAACCCCTTCCATCAGGCTTTCAAGATAATTAGGAGGCAGAAGGACAATTCATTAATGGCCTAAGTGGATGTAGCACCAGCCCGGCCTGTGTAACAGGGCAGTTTCTGGCCCTACTTGTGTCTGCTCTTTGATTTCTGAACAAAGGAAAAGTAATGCTTTTCAGACTTGTTGCCTGTGGCTCACACACATCCACATCACAATATAAAAAGAAATACATTTTATATCGCAATGGCGCGCGCACAAACACACAACTGGAACAAAAGTTATACAATCATACTGACCTCCCTATGTGCAATGCAGGCTGATGCTTTCTTTTCTATACTATTCTATTCCATATTTTTTAAGGCTGGCCATGGCCCATTAAGTTGAATTTGCCACCTACTAATGGGCTGCTACTGAAAAATACTGGTCTGTAAGTACCACCTGTTCGTCTTGATGCTTCATTTCCACCCAGAGCGGTTCCAGAAAGTCAATTTGTTTGGGATTTTACACTTTGGTTATTTTGAGCTTCTAGTATCTGAGATCCAAGACACAGCTATTTTGCAGGACTGTTGGATTGAGTTATTGCTATTATTACTAGTAGTCGTATTGCAGTTATGAAGGAAGAGGCCCATGATTTCTGGTGACAAAAGCAGGAGGGTTACCAATGTAATTTCTAGGCCATTAAATGGAACTTGCGCAATGTCTGGAGAGCAAGTTCTTTTCCTGGGTTCATCAACAAGCTATGTCTTTCTGGAAACACAGGCCTTACAAAAAGCCTGACATCGCCTAGTCAAGTTAGATGAGAGCTGGGTATCAGAACACCTCAGTCCTAGACTAACTGACTAGGTCACGGTCTTAAGTCCTGAATCCCCTGTGGACCATGCCATTGGTTGTTTAAATCAGTACTCACTGCCTCGTCTCTGCCACCTCCCAATGTGCAGCTGGAAAGCCGGTTACTCCTTCTCCCAACATCCTTTGCAGCCAGAGGTGGCCACGTGACTCAGCTCTGACGAACGACGTATAAGCAGAAGTTTGAGAAGAGGTGGTTCGGGAGAACTTTTGTGGCCAGATGAAAGGTAGGGGGGTGGCCGGTGCCAAGTCTTTCCTCCATTCTTCCTGCTTTGAGCGGACATGACTTGAGGAGCCTCAGAAACCCGCTTACAACCATGTGCTGACAAGCATAAAGATGAAAGCCAGCCCAGTAGGGATGACAGAGAAGAGAAACAGGACCAAGGTTTCTGGTGGCATCACTGACCACAGAAACAGCAGCAACTGCCAGCCCCTGGATTTCTGGTTATTTGGGAAAAAGAAATGTCTGTTTATTTAAGGAACTGCTGGATTTTCTGTTTCTTGAAACCAAATACCTTCCCAGTCAATACAACCTCTCTGGGCAGTGTCGAATGAGGACACCATGTCACCAGTCCTACTTTCCCCACAGAGGTGTTGTGAGGGGCAAAAACTGGATTTTTCAACCTCAGCACAATGGACATTTGGGGTCAGGTAATTCCTCGTTGTGGGGGCTGTTCTGTGCATCATGGGATATTTAGTGGCATCCCTGGCCTCCACCCAAATAGATGCCAGTAGCAACCCTTCCAGAGTTGTAACAACCAAAAATGTCTTTAGATATCACCAAATGTCCCCTGGGGGACAAAACTGTCCCTGGTTGAGACCTACGGATCAAAAGTAATGATGGATGTGACTGCACTTTAAAGGTTAAAATTTCCATTAAAGTGGAAAACATTGTCAGTGTATGGTATTTCCTTTTGGATTTTTGTTAATACTAAAGGTTTCTTAAAAATATTTTTTTACATTCAGATTGAGGTCTCCTTGCTACGTAAAGAAAAACAACAAAATGCCCTCAAATCAGAGGAAAAATCCAGCCCAGTGTCCAACTTGATTTGCTTCTCAGAGAAACATGAATTAGTGGCTAAAATGGCCAGTGCGGTGTCAGGAGGACATTTTGCATGTTGATTAAAAATGACATCGAAGCAAGGCCATTCCTGCTCGCTCCAGAGTTCCTGCAATAAAAGAGTCTGGCAAGCCTACTTCCTTCTGCAATGTTCCGCCTCTCTGGTACCAGGAATGCTAAGGCCAGATGTACTAGTTGTGTCCTCTTCTTCAAAGCGTTGCCAGAAGATACTGGATTTTGGGTAGAAACACGTTAACCTTGGATAATGGTTCTCTTTATTTTGGAAACAAGTCTATATGCATTTTGAGGGTCCCCTTGGCCCTGTACCTCAGTCCATGTGGTTTGGGAGGAGCTATCCCAGCCTAAGTGCAGGACTGAGATGGGACCTAGACATAAGCCAGTCAGCGTATCCCATCTCCTCACCAGTTGGTTCAGAGATGGGCATAGGACCCAGTTCTGAGCCAAGTAGAGACAGGCCCCGACTCCTGGGAGAAGGATGGGCATGGATGCAGGAACAGAGAAGCCAGGGGGGTGCTGCAAACCATTGCACAAACTAAGGAGTGAGCCTGCCTGGAGAGAGAGCCAACAAACAGAAGAGGAGCAAGCCCAGATCCTGTTAAGTGACAGATTTGGCCTGGAGCTGGTGCTGCCCAGGACTTCTTGGCTGCATGAGCCAATAAATACATCCCCATTTTTGCTTCAGGTCGTGCGGATTGGGACGTTTGTTCTCACAAATAAAGCCCAGACCAGCCATTAAAGCCAGAATGACCTCATTGAAGGTGGTCTATCTTATAGGACAGTGGCCCCGGGCAGGGAGGGAGGCGCTGATGTACTGGGGTGATACAGTTCACCTTATGATACTTAAAATATAGAAGAAGAGGAGGAGGAAGCAGCTCAAAGCGTAAAAACAAACACAAGGAACTCAGCAGTCTGTGCCTATGTGCCCCTTCTCGCCCTGCAGAATGTATCAGAGAGAGATGGCAAACTTGACCCGAAGGAGCCACTCTCTGGAGTCGGACATTAATTAAGATGTCTTTGGGGGACCTGGAAACTCATAAAACAGGATCTAGCCGAGTCCAAAGGTGTAGGTGGCAGCTTGCCCAGAGCGCTGCCAGGAGCCACTAAAGTCTTTGCAAACTCCAGAAATATGGGTTCTCTCTCCCTCCCTCCCTCTTTCCTTCCTTCCCTCCTTCCTTCCTTCCCTCTCTCCCTCTCTCCTTCTCTCCCTCAGAGGGAAACCTGACCCACATAAATACTGTCTAATGACATGTGTTGAGCTGAATGGCAGACGTTCCAGGCACCCCACCTGCCATATTTTTTGCCACCACGACAAAGAGAGGAAACCACAGTTCACACAGGCCAGGCCTGAGTGGCAACCACTCAGGAACACACAGCTTCCTCCTTCTCAGAAGCCCCGGAGCTGTGCTCCTGCCTCCAGGTGTGTGGCTGGATCAGAGAACCTCCAGGAGACCACAGCTCTGGCCCATTTTCGGACCTCTGGCTGCTTCCTGGAGTTTTTCCTTTGGTCTTCACTGAATCCATGATCCCACTTTGCCCTGTGGCTCCCAGCAAGCTGTGTGTTCTCTTAAGTTGCCCTGGTTTTGCGATTTGTGCCCAAGTCATTAAAAATTATGTCACACAGACTGAAAGTTCCTCTGGGCAGTTAGGCTGAGAAATGTCCTCTCTGTCCAAAGGAAACATACTTGGGAGAAGAAAAAAAACAAACTCAGTCATGACAACTAAGTGCCCGAACATCCTTTTTTCACACAGACTCGGTTTCTGTGTGACACTGACCAGTGACGTGTAAGCAGTTGACCCTGAGGCCCTATGCCAGCAAGCTAGCCCCTTGTAGCCTCTGTTTACTTTCCCAGAGGAAAGAAGCCAGTATCTCTTTTTCACCGAACTATTGTAAGAACTGTGGGCCCGGCATCTAGAAATGTACAGTAGCTGCTGTCGTTGTCGTTATGGTCACTTCTATGATTATAGCCAGAGCACAAAGTTCTGGCTGTGCCAGCGCCACTACAGAACAGGGCTCGGAAGGCGGCCCAGTCTTCTCTTGGTCTCCACTTCCACAGGACAGCCAGCCAGAGTGATGTCAAATGTGGGTGGGCACTGGTTAAAAATATGCAAGACTTCCTTCCTAATAGTCACCCCAAGATAACAAGGGATGACATTTGTTGGTATCTTCCGTCATACGTTATACATAGTAGGTGCTCAAGTGAATTTCGCAATCAAACACTGCTGATGGATCAGACGTCACCTGTGTGGACCATAGGGTCTCCCTGGCTGTGAATGGGTGGGGATGGCATTTGCAGCATGCTCGTTCCCTCCCCTGGACCAAATGTGGGGCCACAGGTGCCACCACAGCCCCGTCCAGAGCCCTGCTTCATAAAGACATGGTGAGACACAAGTATGACTTAATCAAGAAAGGCTATGGAAAGCAGATTAATGACGTTTTGATGAACTTTTCAACTCAATTTGAAAAGCCATGCTACGTTAACCACAGTTTCCAATTACACTCCAGGAAAGTCTGGGGGAAGTGGAGACCCCTCTGAAGTACAGAATGTGCTTGTGGAGAGATGGCCATCTAAACTGCAGTCATGTCCTAAGATCCTTTCTACATCAATGGCCAAGGGAAGAAAACAAAGCAAAAAACAACAGAGCCAAACAAACTAAATGAGTCAGCTTTCTTCAGGGGAATGTTCAGTGTGTTCAAATGGAAGACGTAAGTCAGCACCATTTGATTTGCACCTAAACACTAATTGAATGTGGGCAAATCTGGATAAAGGGTCAACGTAAGTCCTTCCAATAGGCATGCCTCAGTTTCCCCTCTTTAAAGGGCTCTAATGGTGGACCTGTTACTTTGAGGGTCTCTCGCACATGTGGCAGCAGCTACTGTCGGAGAAGTCAGCTGACCAGCGGCTGCCATGAAAATCTAAAGCTCCCTTAACATAACCTTTGTCTATTCTGTTCATTTCTATCAGGCCATCATGCAGAGGAAAGATGTAACCTGATTTATATTTTTAAATCGTCCGTTTAAATGGAAAATACATCTGATTTTGGTTTCTAGAAAAACAATAAAGGAATAATCAGGGTCTCTTTTTTTCTTTGCTTTGCTTTGTTTGTTTGTTTGAACTTTCTCATTGTGGCCCCAGTGGATATCGTAAGTTTCTGTTACGTGTGTGCTCCATGCGACTTGTCTGGGTAAGCTAATTCTGATTACCCTTTGGCACTCGAGCTGTCCAAAGTCATGTGGCAGAGCAAAGGGGGCCATGGGCTGCCACAGTTGGATGCTGACGTCAGCACACACCACCCATGTCCTCGCAGTTGCCCGACTCAAGGCCCAGTGTACGGAGGGCCTTCTAGAGAATCATCCAGAGTTGCCACAGCCCGACAGGACCACAGTTTTTATGCTGAAGGATTTTCTGAAGTGTGTTTTCCTTTCCCAAAATTGTCATAAAGAAAATCTGTTTCACTGAACACTCCCAGCAAATGCGTCCCTGAAATGCGCGTATATCCAACGTATTCCATCCTCCGAGCCTAGAAATACACGGTCCCCTACACTTCCTTCACTTATTAAAGCAGAAGTTGTATCCGGGTCCGAGCACAGGCCAGCGACGCAGGCTGGTGTAAGCAAGGCATAACCATCAGCTGCAATCCTCAAATCCAGGAGGCTCTGGACATCGCACATTTGCTGCCAACCGTTCAGGGCAAAAACTGTCCTGATCTCATCTTATTTGGCAGCAAAACCTGACTGGAACAGATGAGACGCTACTTAAAGCCTTCATTTATCCTGCTTAGTGTGAATATTCATACATTTGCCGATACAAATACTAGTGGATTAATTATGGAGGTGCTGCCGCACACCTTGTACTGGGTAGTAGAGTATATGCGTATGCACTGGGTTACCGCTCTGAAATCTGAGTTATGAATTTGGAGATACAGCTGACCCTGAAAGTTTTGGATGAAGAACGTGGGCCTGAGCAATAGGGAGTGGTGGGGACTTTGGAAAAGTGAATTTGGTGCCTACGCAAAGCGCCAACTGCCAGTTCCTGCAGGCCGCATATTTCCAGAGCTTTCAATTTTTCAAAAGAAGCTGAAAAGGCAGATACTGATGTGCTTTCTCTCCCCATTTTTAAAACACTGTGCAGACCAAACAAAACCAGTCTGCCTGTTTGCAGCTTCTTTGTCAGAATTATTCATGCAGCCTCAAATGCTGCCATCACCTGAGGGGGAGTTCCCAGAGTCCCCATTTGTTACGGGCTGAAACACGCGCCCCCTCCCCCCAATTCCTATGTTGAAGTTCTAACCCCAAAGTAATTGTATTTGGAGGAGGGCCTTTGAGGGGTGATTGCAGTTAAATGAGGCCGTAGGGTAGGACTCTAATCTAACTGGTATCCTTATAAGTAAAGGAAGAGACACCAGAATGTGCTCTCTTCTCCGCCCCCCCTCCCGCCCCCAGAGGAAAGGTCATGTCGGGCACATGATGAGAAAGGGGCTGTCTACACACCAGGGGAGGCTCTCACCAGAAACCAACCCTGACTGCACCTTGATCTTGGACTTCCAGCCTCCAGAACGACGAGAAAATAAATCTGCTGTTTAAGCCACCCGGTCTGTGGTGCTGTTACAGCGGCCTGGGCAGACTGATACACCATTCACCAGTCACTGCCCCACCCCTAACCAATGCTCCCAACAACAGCTTATTTTATTCCGCAGTTGTGATTTTTTTTCTCCTTTCATTCTCCTATCTATGGCTGCAATAGTGGGTTATCCATGGAAAGCCCTTAGCACAGAGCTTTACCTGGAGCAAGGTAAAGCCTCTATAATTAATGTGTGTTATTATTTTCATGTATTGTTATTACCACTGCTGCTATTATCAGGATATCATTCTGGAGAGCATAGACATGTCTGATCCTTTTGTTCCTTGATGTTTTTTGGTAGCAAAGCTTTAGGGTCCTGAGTCAGGGTGTGGGACGTCTCTGCCTGACGGTATCTTGGAAGGATGCACCCAGATCCAGGACCTCCGAGTTCTTCAGTCTCCCTAATGGTAAATCCTCCTGCTTCTTTTCTGCCTCCCCCTCCCCACCACCGTCCTCCACATCATACACACACGCACACCACACACACACAAACACACAAATGCAAACACAACATGGGGAACGAAAAGGCAATAATGGAAGGAACCACATACTCTTACAGAGAGAGGTGGGGAACGAAGGTGCAAGGAAAAAAATTGGCTTAAAACTTCCTTTTGGTGAGGGCGGGTGAGTTAGGATAAGCTGGTGGGTGGTGGGGGTGGGAATTCAGGGCAGCTCAGGGAAACCCCCAGGGCAGCTGGCATATCTCGACTGGCATGAAGCAGAGTGGTGACTGGCACGGGGTTGAGCGTTGATCCAGAATTCTTGGGTTCGAATCTCAGCTCCTTGACCTTGGACAAATTACTGACCCTATCTGGGCCTCAGTTTCCTCAGTTACAAAATGGAAATGATGAGCCGACTTGCTTCACAGTGTGGAAATGAGGAATAAATGAGTCGACACTCAGTAAATAAATGAGTAAATAATAGTCAGAAAATGCCGGCTGTTACTGTTAATAATGATACCACACAATCTGTCACTTCTTGTTAAGCAGCAAACCTGAGTGGCAGTTTATAATGTTGCGTCTCAGTATATTTGACTTCCATGTGGTCATGGGGTTCGGCTCTATGTGCAATTACAGTGCTACCGTATAAAGGCACGTTACTATTAGCTCTATAGTCTCCTGTGTTAAGGGGGAAAGAACACTTATGGAGCCAACTGGCCAAGTATCCTTATGCTGGTTAGGTCACAAGGTCACACAGCAGAGAGGGGCTTGGGGGGTGAGGGGAGAGGGAGGGGGCATATTCTTCTGGAAAAAAAGAAAAAGTTTTTACAGGGGAATTCCCATTTCCCACTGGCATTAGCTGATATCCTGCGGCATGTGTTCCCCCAGAGGGTTTAATAAACTCTCAGTGCCTGGGCAACTTACTTAACACTTTTCCTCACTTTTCTCGCCTGTAAAATGGGGATGGTAGTGGCTAGTTCATAGGGTGTTCTTGACAATTAAACAAGTTGCGATACTTATAAAGAGCTAAGAACAGAATAAAAATGCCTGGGACAGTTTGGTGGCCCAGAAATGTTAGCTATCCTTACGTTATCTGCCAGGGCTAGGTAGAAGTTACACAACCTCAGTTTTCTTTGGGATCTTTGAAAACTCGACCACCGCTGTTACGGGCGGCGGGGGAGGGGGGGCTCTAAGAGCTGCTGATTCAGCCTGACGGGGTCATTTCGAGAGTCAGTTATTTTCATTTCTTAAAAATTCACCTTTACTGCCCTTGGCCAACCTTCCCAACACCACTGAAAACCAGCCGGTGATTATCTTAGGATAAAAGCTTTTATCATGAAAAGTTTTGTTTGGGAAAGCACGGACTGTGCTTCTCAGTGCCAGCTTTCCTGCACGCCGGGACTCTGTCCACAGTCCTACAAAGGCCAAGATTATCTCTCTCTGTTAAGGGTTTAAAATCCTACAAGCCGGCCATGCAAGTGACCAATATCAGATTATGATAACAAGATCATGTCCAGTTATAAAAACAAGTGTCTAAACTTTTCTCATGTCACTTTCTCCCGGGATCCCTTCTGAGAGGGCGGCTCAGCTCATTTTGAAGGCAGCTCTTTGAACTGAATTCATGGGGTATTTGCATAAGAAGATTTGAGGCTGAAGAATGGCTGCTATTGCATCTGTCCATTAATATGCCCGCTAATTCAGCACATTGTAAGCCTATTGACGACAAAGGGCACAAATTCAAGGACAGTTATCCTAGGGCCATTGTGAGCGCTTCAATTCAAGGAATATGTTCACTCGAGGAATACAGTTGTTACAATTAGATATTTTTCATGAAACATTATAAAGAACTAATGACAAGTAAGAGCACAATGCTGCAACCACCACCAGAAACCGTTCCGAACTCCATACAGGAGCAGCCGCTGGCTCACTTTTGCTTTCATAATCTCCCACACACTTATTTTCCCAGATGCAACCGGCTGGTGATGGATGGAGATCTCCAAACGCGCAAGCACATTTATCTTGCTCCCTAAATTTAAATAAAAAGCAAAATGAAATAAACAGATCCCGGCAGAAGAGGAGAAACCCACATTGCTGGCATAAATAGTGGTTAATTTAATCCCGTTTATGAAAAACGTCACACTGTCACCTCCAAGGGATACGCAAGGCAATATTTTAGAGCAAAGATGAATTATTGGAGGGGAGAAAGCGTCATCTCTTTTCAGAGGCTGAGAAAGGATGTTTATGCAGATCTAGGAAAATTCAAAACAGGCGGAAAAATGGTGCTTACGGTGGCGATGTTTAGGCGGCTGGGGGCAGTGGCATTTTAGTGAGAAAGTCGCCTCTTTGTGGAGGGGGGGGCGGGAACTTGTAAAAGGGTCCAGTGGAGAAGGCAGGCGGTTTAGCTGGGATGGGGAGGTCCACAGGAACTTTCTAAGACACTGGGGGCTAAAGTGCTGTTTCCAGCGGGGTGTTTGTGAAGGAACAGAGCACCCAGGGACGCCTGGGAGTGGGGACATTGTCTGAGCATTGTGCTCGGCTCCCACTCCGCCGGCCATTGTCACAGGAGCCCATCAAGACCCTGGCCTGAGCACCGGTTGTATTTTTCTCTCTACATCCCTCAGAAAAGACATCAAAGACCAGGGAGATGTGCTTTTTGCTTTGTTTGGTGTCTGATTCTCAACATGTGGCTTCCCGGGGCCAAACTTCGGCACCTTTTAACCTATTCTGCTCAGCTTAGGCCTGAGCTGTATTTGAGCATTAAGGAAACTATAGTAACCGATAATCTGCCTGTGGCTGAAAAGAAACTATGTATCTTGTCACACAAGAGCTGTCGGTCGATCACCATCCTAGAGGAGACCCTTTGGGGGCTCCTGGCTTTCTTTCCCGGGGCTCAGCCTGTGCCACTGAAAAGGCGGCCGAACCTTTTGCCTTTCTGGCACTGGGGACCCGTGTTCATGTTCATTTATATTTTAACAAATAAGGCATTGTTCCTTGCAACATATCAGCATTTGATTATCTATTACAAATGTTTTCATCAAGTCAGAAATGAGGCCTCTTAACAAAGGGAGAAAAAACCCTTTGGTGCTGCCCAGGGATGGGGCAGAGACTGGGATTTTCTTGGTGGGGTATTTGGGGTGTTTAGCCTATCAGGTCCAACCTATTGCTCCACCAAAAAAAAAAGAGAGACAGAGAAAGAGAGAGGGAGGAAGGGCTGGGGGCAGTGGCATTTTAGTGAGAAGAGAGAGAGAGAGACAGAGAGAGAGAGAGAGAGAGAGAGAGAGAGAGAGAGAGAGAGAGAGAGAGAGAGAGAGCCTCGCCAGGGGATCCCAAAGCATGATAGTTGAAGATGCAATTATATGGACAAACCTGGCCTAAGCAGTGTGGGTATCTATTGAGATTATAAGCTCCAGAGCTTGACTCCAAGGGCTCAAATCCCACCTCTACCTCTTATGAGCTGTGCAACCCTGAGCAAGTCTCTTGACGTCTCTGAACCTCACGTTCCCTCATCTTAAAATGAGGATATTAACAGACCCTACATGGAAGGCCTGGAGCAGGATTAGCTGAGCTAATTGCAGTGACAGCACAGGACCCTGCACACAGCGTGCATTAAAAAGGGCTGGCTGCAAGAGTTATTTCTCAGAGCAAATATTGCACCGTGGGCTAGGCTGGGATGCGGCAGGCAACTCCATGCCTGGGATCCAAACGGATACATAACTATTATTATTATTGTATTACATCTCTATTGACAGGCAACCCTGTTAACAAAATACAGAAATATAGAC
The DNA here is from genome assembly GCF_036562045.2 of Rhinolophus sinicus. Lineage (NCBI taxonomy): Eukaryota > Metazoa > Chordata > Mammalia > Chiroptera > Rhinolophidae > Rhinolophus > Rhinolophus sinicus. The sequence goes on along the minus strand of NC_133760.1, from coordinate 42,148,972 downwards.
TATTTCTTTAACAGAAATAAAATAAACATGAAATCATAACTGAAACAACATGGCAGTGTAGAGCATTGTAAGTGAAAGCTGACAGAACCTCACCCTCCTGAGCGGAGGCAAGTGGGGCATGTAGGGATCTGAACTGAAGGAGGTGCCAAGTGCAGGGTCGGCCAATCACCTCTAGTCCATTCCTGCTCCTGAAGGAGCACTGAACGGAAGTGTGATCGTTGACTTGCAGAGTTTCTCACTGTGCGTTATTTCAGCATTATTTCCAACATGCGCTGTTAGATGTTGGACATCTTTCCACGTAAAAAGATATAAGCCCCGTCCCATGTTTGTGCTCTTTTACATCCTTTAAAAAATATAAAATCCCACCTCTTCTGTTTTCTTGCAATTACGTAATGCAGAAATGACTGGTGATCAGGCTTATCATTCGGGTGAATATCCTGACTTTTCTTTTAAGAGTTCTGTGGAACTAATAATAACAGCTCATGTTTTACTAGATGCCTGTTATGAGCCTGTGCTAAGAACTTTATTCTGTATTGAATCATTCAATCCTTATCACGACCACTTGAAGCTAGTAGGTGTCACTGTCATCCCCTTTCACGGAAAAAGAAACTGAGGCAAGAGCGAAGTTAAGCAACTTGTCCAAGTCATGAAGCTACTGTATGAGAAGCCAGGTCAGAACTCAGTCCACGTCCCAGAGCCCACGCTCCTACAGATGTTACAGATGTGAACACACATGCACGTGTGTATACACACACTCATACACACACACACTCACACATACACACACAGTCACACACACACTCTCATACACACACTCACACACACCCACACACTCACACACTCACACACACACTCACACACACACACACACTCTCACACACACACTCACACACACACGTCTTACAAAAACAGCAGCATGATCATCCCACTGTTTTGCAATTTCTTGTTTTAACTTAAACTTGCATTACAGACATCTTTATTGGATAGTTGCAAAGTGGTCCATTGCATGGATGCATTACAATATATTTAGGTTGTTTCCAGTGTTTTGCTCTTTCAGGCAAACGTGCTGCCTGGAAGGGCTTGGCTCAACTTTCAGTTCAGGACTGAAACCATGTGCACTCAGAGAAGCAGCCCCCACAAACGAATCACACACTTGCCTTACAAGAGGCAGATGCTTATTGTGCTCCTTTCGGAAGTAAAGACACTGAGGCTCGGGGAGTCCATGGGACTGGCCCAAGGTCATGAGAGAGTCAGTGGCAGGCAGGGCTGACCGAGTAGGAGCATATGCAGGAAGCATTCATCCCTGGCTCTCCAGGGAGGCCTGGTAGAAATCCGCAAGCTGGAGCACCCCCGTACTCAGCCAGTTAAGAAGGCAGGGCTTAGGGCTGTGGCATGGCAATACAACAAGCACCCCTTCTGATGTTTCGATAGGCAGGGCTATTGAAAACCACCGACTAGATGGACAATTGTACATATTTCAGCCAACTGTGTACTTAGGACACCAATCCTGACCATCCCTGATCTGGGGACAGGCAGCTCAGCACCCCTCCCAGCAGTAATGGGCAGATGGGAACCAGAGCTGTGATGCCCCCCATCCCATCCCAGAAAGAGACCTGTGTGCACAGTCCTGAGCCCATACCCTCCTAACCCCAAACTCAAGCTGCCTAATGAACCCATTTTAACATCTTTCAGCTAGTTCAATGTCATTGCTAAGCATTTTCCTCTTGCCTGGGGGTTGGGGGAAGACAGCAGCCTCATTCTAGCCAATTCCTGCCCCCCAGTCCTGTTCTTCCTACCTCAGTCTTTGATTAAAGGCAGATCCTTACAGTCTCTGAGACCCTAGAAATCATCCAGTCCAACTCAATGTGTTACGGAAGGGGAAGCTGAAACACAGACAGGGCTCTCTTGCTATACAAAACTGTATCCAACCCAATCATATATGTAACAGGTTTTTATTGAGCACCTACTGTCTACCAGATACTATGCTAAGACCTCACTATACAAAGCCAGATGACTCATGAGATTTACCTCCAAAGAATTTAAGATTCTCACTGAGAACGTGGATATACATATATATATTTTTTTTTTCTTTTTTTGAAAAGAGAACTCTGATAGGTTGATGTATTAGTCAGCTTAGAGCGCCATAACAAAATACCAGATGGGGTACTTAAACAACAGAAATTAATTTTGGTGCAGTTTTGGAGGCTGGGAAGTCCAAGATCAAGTTGCTGACCAATTGGGTTTCTGGTGAGGGCTCTCTTCCTGGTTTGTAGGTGGCGTCTACCCACACATGGTCATTCCTCAGTGCATGAGCATGGACAAAGAGATTTCTCTCTCTCTCCCTCTTCTTATAAGGCCCTCAGTTCTATAGGATCTGTACCCCAAAATTATGATCTCATTTAACCTTAATTATCTCCTGAAATTCCTTTCTCCAAATACGATCACATTTGGGATTGACCTTCAACGTATGAATTTTGAGGGGGACACAATTTAGTCCACAGCAGTTAGTAATAAATACAGGTTTCCCCGCTATCTGAAAGTAGAGTGTTCCTATGAAGCCTTTCATAAGCTGAAATGTTATAAAACAAAGAAGCAGTTACTATTAATTTATATCTTTATTCCGTTCACCAAGATTGAAAAGCGAACTCTCAAAAAACAGGGGTACCTGTATAATAATAATAGTAGTAGCTTGCATTTATGGAGCACTTCTTAGGTACCAGGCACGGTGCTAAGTGTTTTATATACATTTGATCATTTAATCCTCACCGCAACTCTAATCATCCCTATTTCACAGATGAGTTAACTGAGGCCCCAAGAGAGGTTCAATAACTTGCCGAAGGACACACAGAGTGACTCCAGGACCCCCCCCCCAAAAAAAACTAGTACTGGGGGTGGGGGTGGGGGGAAGCTTCAAAGAGGAAGTGATACCTGACAGAAATGTTGAAGGATCAGCAGGGGCAAGCCTCAGCCATGCTCCTTTCCCCTCCGTCCAAGGACATGTTAATTTCCCCAACACACATTTTCCTTTAAAAAGTTCATAACTGTGGCCTGGCTGGGGGAAATGGTGCATTTGCAACCTAGTCCCTGGGCTCCAAACCTAAGTTCGCCTGCACTCAATGCTTTCCCAGTGACCTAACACCGCCTGGCAACTGGCCGCCTTCTGCTTTTGACAGCTTGGCATATTTGGTCATTTACTGGGTGCATGTGAAGATCAAATGGGTTAAGATTCTTCTCTTTAAACAGCAGGAAAAAGAACATCAAAAAGGTGTACATTTCATTTCCCCAGTTTTGATTAAGTCAAGCATGAAATGAAATGTAATACCCTCAAGTGGCCGGGGTTTACACCATTGATGTCGTTACTTCTGCTTCAGGAGGTCCAATCAGCCCTGGGCAAGGGGAACAAGCTAACAGAGTTTTAGGGTGGCCAGATGGAGGGGTTTACTGCAGTTGAAAAGGCAGCTTAGTGCTTGCCTCTTCAAGCCAACTGTGTGAAATTCTGGTGTGGCCCCTTCCCCTCGGGCTGGCCCTGCCGCGGCCCCGCCTCCCTCGCTCAGCCCATTCTGGAAGGAGCAGCTCCTGGAGGCTGCATTGCTCTGCCTGTGATCCCTGCAGCTACAAAAGGCAAGAAGGGGACCCCACCACTGCCATCACAGTGTCTGCTGGGGCAGGGTGGCCCTGAGAGGGAATTAGCATTCAAGACTGGATTCCTGATGGCTGTCTCAAAGGTTCATGAATAAATTGATCCTTGGAAGCCTGGGCACACCTGTTTGCCAGGTAAGGTGTTAGGCTCTGAAGGGGTGATCCCAGCCATCTGGCCCTTTTTGCTCCAGAAAAACCCTATGAGGTCACTTTGGCGCACTAAGTAATGACATAAAAGCCTGGGGCTCAGCAGCTGACTCAACTCAGGCTGAAAAGAACCTTGAGTACTGCAGTATCGCACAAACTTTTTGCAGGTAGAAGCTATTTTATCCACGGGTCCAAAGCCCACTGTTTGAGGGTCCACAGGATGGTTTACTGTCTGAAAACGAAGTTGGAGCATTGGCTTCAAAATTTAAAACAAAAAAGCTGCCGGATCAAAAAAACTGAGGAAATGTTTAATTAAATATCTCATGAGGTAGGATTTTGTGGCCATGTCTGAAATTGAACTCATCTCATTGTATCTAAACAATGAAGAATAAATCAGAACAAAGTGGATCGTTTATTCTCGTGAAAGCAGGACTGACATGGATTAAACTATCCTAAATATGCTTTCAGAAAACATTGCTGGAGTGAAGAAGGTTATATTTAATGTGCGATGTGGGAGCATTTTATCTATTTGATAGAATGCGAGATGGCGCTTCCCCCCCGTGCAAAGCTGTAGGGCCTGATACGGTTTGGATTTGAAAACAGCTCGGCTCTGCAGCAGGTGAGTGGTTCTGGGCTGGGCTCTGCAGCCCAGGTCTGAAATCAAGTGTGGTCTTTCTGAGGCTGCAAAAGACCAGGTTTCCAGAGGTGCTTTCTGGAAGGTTCTACCCCAGGCTCAGCTGAAAACTTCAGGCTCTCAACAGCTGGAGGAGAATAGCAGGGCTTTGGGAAGAACTTAACAGAATCCTAATGCTGCTAACAATCCACCGCTATTGAATTGCATTAAGTAGATATTATGGAAACACAAAGGGCTAAATAGCTGGACATCACCCTCATTCTGCATGCGGCCCCTGGCCTGGACGTTTTATGGGCAGTGCCATTGTCCCTGAGCTCCCCAGGTTAGCTTTAAGTTGCAAATGATACCCTGAAAAGGAAAAGAGCAGTGGTCTTCCTTTCTTGTCTCTCTCTCTCTCTTTCTGTCTCCCTCCCTCTCTCCCTTCCTCCTTCCCTCTGTTCTTCCCTCTCCCTCCCTCCCTTCCTCCCTCCATCTCCCTTTCTATCTGTCTCTCTCACAAACTGGCCCTCACAGAAGGAAAATCATTTTAGGCCATAAGAAAATGAAAGGCATTGTTATCATGGCTCGGACCGTGGCGAATGAAATACATCATGGGCCTGGGAGCTGAAAGCTACACTGGAGCTGTTTTATTTTGGGGCTTTGGAATGTGGTCCACATGAGAACATAAACAACGGCAAATCTGTACGAATTAATAGGCTGGGCTTGACACATTTCCCTTTGTTTGAGGCCAAAGCGGCAGGATTGGGGTGTGGGAGGAGATGGAGAAGGGAGAGGAGAATCTTATTTGATTAAAAAAAAAAATCCAATAATCTAGCTGAATAGGAGGAGCGTGTGTGGCAACCTTTCTCGGGATGGGCCTTCAGAATCAGTGGCAAGTGAACGTCCACCACTTGAAGTCTCACTGGTGGCTATGCTTTTTAGACAAAAAAGAGAAAGAAAAACAGTCTCCATAGAATTGTTTGCAAACTGCAAAGTGCTTCAGCGACTGACATGAAAATGCTGGAAGCTGGAAACCTATTCCCAGGCAGAAGCCTTCTCTGTCACCTTGGTGGGTGAATAATTGCGCCTTTTGCATACGCCTTGTCATCAGCAGCAGGAATGAGGGGGCCCCAAGGACCGCCCTGGCAGCACGGGCGTCGCACCAGCAGAGTAAATTAAAACACGGATTAGAGCAAGTATGATTGGGGATGACAAGCAGGGCGGGAGTCGCCATGGAACGAGCCGTGTTGCCCATATGGTCCTCGGGCAGCCCATGTAGAGCAGCCTGCCCCCCGCCTGCTCCAGCTGCCCATCTGAAGGGGACAGTTAGGAGGCCTCAAGCCATTTGCTGGACCTCGGAAAATTGCTTTCCCCTCTTTGCAAATTTCAGAAATGCCACCAGCTGCTCCCAGGTACTTGGAGGTTTCAGTGGTAATATCCACCCTCCTCACCCCCACCCAGTACTCAGTGGAAGGGAGGGGTGGTGCTTGGCTGGCTCCCCCCCACTCTTTTCGGTTACTATCTTTGAATTCAGAGGAGAAGCTCTGGGCCCTTGAAAGCTGGGTGAAGGTGGCCCCAGCCAATCTGGGTGCCGTGATCACGGCTGAGGAGACAGCTGCCTTGATAACAGCACTTAGTGACACTGGTGAATATTTATTAAGTCCCCATACCATGTTCTACAAGTCGTAGCTTCATTCCAGCACCTGTGTGAGTGGTTCAGGCGGACAGTACCCTGACAAAGATGCCCGGGGGACCAAGTAGGGCTGGGATCCCATCCACATTCCGTTCACCAAGCTATTGCCCTGGTGTAGGGCAGTGTCCCCTATTTTCCACCTAAATCTTGGCAGTGGACCCCTATTTATCATCCCCATTTTCTGATGAGCAAACAGGCTCAGAGAAGTTCAACAATTTGCCGAGTGTCATATATAACTAAGAAGTAAAGAGCTCGGCTCCGACCTGCGTCTTCTGACTCCAGAGCCTGCTCCTCTGAACCACTGTGAAGAGGACGGGGTGAGATCAGAACTGGGAGGCTACGTCTTGCCCAGAAACTTTGTCACCACAGGGGCCCAGAAGCACAAAAGGACGTGGCAATGGTTTCTGGAATCAGGACAGATTGGGGGGTGAGGGGGGAGGCTGGGCACAAGACAGGGTTCAAAATGCCACAAGTGGACAAAGCAGAGCAAACTCTGCAAGGGCAATCAGTGGAGGGTCACTACCTGCAAAATACAGGAGGATCCCCCACCCCTATTTGATTTCTGCGTAGCCCACACCAAAATCCTGTAGTGTATGTACACGCACGTACACACACACACACACACACACACACACACACACCAAAACATGGCACTTCTGAAACATATTCCATAGACAGCACACTCGCCTGCTGTCCTGCTGAGAAGAAATTGTCATTCACTCACAGCCTCGTTGACAAGGGGGTCATCTCAGGGCTGCCTTACCCATTAACATCTGCTGCTCAACTTAGTACATTAAATAAATTTTACCCTATGATATCTTGTGTGGAGAAAATTCCCCACAATCTGATTTATTTTTACATGTCAAAGGGAGAGAACTCATGTGTGAACGAACCCCAACACTGAAGACTCACAAATTATGTCTCATTGACTTGATTCTGATACAGGTTAGCTAGCATGTCCCTAGGTAGACAGGGAGGTCCCCGGTGGAATAAAGAAAAGACAGCCATATCCTAAAACTTCAGGTTTTGAAATCATTCCTTCGCTCCAGGACATGACGTAACAAGGCCTTGAGGTTAATCATAAAATTTATTTTGGCCTGACAAATGGAGCAGAGCTGAAAGAGTGGGTTACTTTGCTAACTCCTTTAGGATGGACAAGCAGAACAAACCTGGTAGATGAATTTCATTAGAAGGCGCCAGTTCCCTTCTTCAAACAAGTTCCCATCTTCAAACAGCTCCCCTTCCCCAAGCAGGCAAGGGAAGGTATAAAAGTAAGAGCTTTTGCCTCAGTCATGGGGCACCCCCCATTCGGGACCCCCTCCCGCTCGGGAGCTGCAACCTCTTCTCCTGCCTCTAATAAACTATCCTCTTTTTAAAACTTTTTGCCTCTCCCTGGTCCGTGTTTCTATTCTTCAGCTTCAGGAGACACGATCCCGGCCCACACTCAGACACTGCTAGCAGATCCAACATCACCTACATCAATTCCACCATGACCTTCAACATTCAGCAAGACCAGAAAATTCCTTGACAGATGGAATACCAAGATGGCGCAGTAGGTAAACGCTGTGCTTACCTTCTCTCACGACCACATCAAAACTACAACTAAACAACCATCATTGAGAATCGCCTAAAATCCTGCTGAACTGAAGCTCTACAACTAAAGACGTGCAGAAGAAGCCACCTCAAGACTAGTAGGAGGGGCAGACACGCGGAACGGGCTGGTCCCACACCCACATGTGACCATTAACAATCAGGAAGGATATTTCGGCTATGGTGGTCCATTCCTCTAACCCCCCACCGCCCACCCCAGAGGAGCAAGAGGTCCTAGCCCCACCCCAGTCCAGGGTTCCAGTGCCAGGGAGAGAAGTCCCCATGATTTCTGGTTGTGAAAACCAGCGGAGATTGTGACTGAGTGAGATGGAGGGCAGCTGCACTCCCAGGCACTCCTGTTAAAGAGATTGCACGCGGACTTACCCACCAATGGAATCACTCGCTCTGAGCTCCAGCGCTGGGGCAGCAGCTAGAAAGGAGGCCAGGACATATGGTGGGAACTGAGTTGTCTGGCTTGGGATGGGGGCTGGAGGGGCAGCTTTGTCCTGGATGCGGGAGCTGGTGGAGGATATTGTTTCTTTGTTGAGCCTTCCTCCTTCCTTACGTGTGAACACAGGTGGCCCTCATTTCTGAGTCTCTGCTGTTTGTTAGCCACTCCCTGGTGATTAGAGACCTGGCCCTGCCCAACTTTGGGGCACACCTAGGCCACTTCCAGTGGCTTTTTTTGTATAAACCGTCTGCCTTAGCTCAAGCTGCAGTATTTCCTAGGGTCTCTCAAAGGTCTGTGGGGCATGGGCTATGGCTGAAGTGGACCTACAGTGGATCCCCTCCAGAGTGGTCCTGGGGCTGGTGCCCCTCAGTGCCCAGCTTCAAAACAAGCTGGAGCATTACCAAGCTGCTTCCAAGTACCACACACCCAAGGGGCGGATTGGGCAGGCACCAGAGTCCTGCCGAGGCAGATCCTGCTCTGTAAGGTCAGCCCCTGCACAACAATTCTTCCACTGAAGTCAAGACCAGTCCTCACAACCAGTGAGCCCAGGGTCAGTCCCTCACATTGATGTGCAGTTATCAACCAAGGCTCAACTACAAGAGGAGGGCACACACAACCCACACAAGAGACACACCTGGAGCACGTGGCTCAGGTGACCAGGAAGACAGCACCACTGGGTCCAATAGGACACCTACTACATAAGGCCACTCTACTAAGACTGGGAGACATAGCAGCCCTACCTAGCACATAGAAACAAACACAAGGAGGCAGGCAAAATGGGGAGAGAAGAAACACGTCTCAAATAAAAGAACTGAACAAAGATCCAGAAAAAGAATTACACAAAATGGAGATAATCAATCTATCAGATGCAGAGTTCCAAACACTGGTTATAAGGATGCTCACTGATCTCAGGGAGAACCTCAACAGAGAGATAGGAAACATAAAAATGGAAATAGGAAACATAGAAGAGAAGCACTAAGAAATAAAGAATACAAAAAGGGAAATGAAGAATATATTACAAGGAATCAACAGATTAGATGAAGCAGAGGATCCAACCAGTGATGCAGAACATAAGGTAGCAGAAAACACCCAATCAGAACAGCAAAAAGAAAAAAGAATACAAAAAACTGAGGAGAGTTTAAGGAGCCTCTGGGACAACATCAAGTGTACCAACATTCATGTTGTACAGTTACCAGAAGGAGAAGAGAGAGAACAAGGAATTGAAAACCTATTTGAAGAAATAATGACAGAAAACTTCCCTAATCTGGCAAAGGAAAGTGCAGAATCCCAAACAGGATGAACCCAAAGAGGCCCACACCAAAACACATCATAATTAAAATGCCAAAGGTTAAAGACAAAGAGAGAGTCTTAAAAGCAGCAAGTGAAAAGCAGTTAGTTACCTACAAGGGAGCTCCCATAAGAATGTGAGCTGATTTCTCAACAGAAACTTAGCAGGCCAGAAGGGACTGGCAGGAAATATTCACAGTGATGAAAAGCAAAGATCTTCAATGAAGATTACTCTACCCAGCAAGGCTACCATTTAGATTGAAGGACAGACAAAGAGCTTCCCAGACAAGAAAAAGCTAAAGGAGTTCATTATCACCAAAGCAGTATTACAAGGAATCTTAGATGGACTTCTTTAAGATGGGAGGGTGTTAGGGATGGGTGAAAGGGAAGGGATTAAGAAGTACAAATTGGTTGTTACACAGTCGTCATGGGGCTGTAAGGTATAGCATACAGAATATAGTCAGTAATATTGTAATAACTATATATGGTGCCAGATAGGTATTAGATCTATCAGGGTGATAGATGGGAATGGAGTTGGGGCCAGGGTAAAAAAGGTGAAGGCATTAAGAAATACAAATTGGTAGTTACAAAATAGTCGTGGGGATGTAAAGTGTAGGGAATGTAATCAATAATATGGTGAAAACTATGTATAGTGCCGGGGGGTCACTTCCTAAATTATATAAATGTCTAACCACTTGAAACTAATATAAAATGATATTGAATGTCAACTCTAATTGAAAATTTTAAAAAGGGGAGAAAGATCAGTACTATTGTGATGGCGTGGTACAGTGTCAGATGGTTGCTGGACTTACCATGGTGGTCACTTCTTTAGCATAGGGAATATCATCAATAATATAATAACAACATATAGAGCTGCGTGGGGACTGTTGCATATCTATGATGTACAGCTGAAACTAATACAATATTGTATATTAGCTGTATTTTCATAAAAAATCTTTAAAAAAAGAAAATTCCTTCTAAAAACTTTGCTGTAAGTGGGCTGAGGATAGTAAAGGTGGCAAACTGAACGTTCACCTTTAAAATACTCAAATGTCACACAGCCTGGGAGGAAGATTCACCTCTGTTACCACTTGATGTCTAATGAGGGTTTCATAGTGTTTAACAATGATGTTGTCCTCTCTTCAAACCATCTGACACCTTCCCCATCTCTGGAAATGACAAGTCTGTTCTCCCAGTTGCCCAGGCCTAACCTTTGACTGTTTTCTCTCACTCACACCCCACGTCCTATCTCAGCAAATCATGGAAGTTCCACCTTCAAGAACACAGCCACCCCACTGCTACTGGTCCAAGCCAACACCATTGTCTGGGTTGTTGGAATATCCTCCTAAGAGCTTCCTAGTTTCTACCCGCTTCTGCGTCACCTTTGAAAAGATTTCTCTGCTCAGAACCCTGCCCTGGATTCTCATGTCACTCAGAGTAAAAGCTGAGTCCTCACCATGACCTCTGAGCCCCACACCGTCTGTTCTCTGGCCACCTCTGCTCTTTCCTCCCCCATCACTGCCCTCCCCAATCTCTGAGCCCCACAGGGTCTCACACGCACGAAGCACACTCCCGCCCAGGGCTTTCCTTGCTAATCTCTCTCCTAGGCTGCCCTTCCTCCCCTCAGATAGTTCATGCCACCATGTCCTGTCTTCAGGGCTCTTTTCAAATGCCACCTCCTCTGAGAGGTGTCCCTGGCCTCCCCAAATGAAATAGCCATGCCACTCCCATATCTATGTCCCTCTTACCCACCCCCACACCCACCTCCACCCCGCTTGAGTTTTCTTCTTTCTATTTAGGTGACAACCTAAATTTTGTGTTTTATCTACAACTGTATCCAAAGACTTAAATCAATGACTAGTACCTAGAACTAGAAATACATGTGGAATGAATGAATGAATGAATGAATGAATGAATGAATGAATTTCTAATCTAGAGTGGAGTGCAAGCACAGCTCTCTGCATCTATAAGCATGGCTGTAATTCCCTTCCCCCTCCCTCCTTTTCCTCCTTCCAAAGACACATCTCAAATGCCTACGGGGTGCCATACACACTCTAGGTGTTCTCTGGCCCGAGGCTCCC